>NW_026047481.1:326698-373668 GCF_023864345.2 Schistocerca serialis cubense | reverse complement strand
ACTGTTCGTTGGTATCTGTAAAACACGTTACTCATTGCTATTGCTTTCGATGGCAGCTACTGTTATTTACATGAAGATGAAATATTGCATCAAAGCAGCTAACGTTCTAGACAACCACTAAAACCATACTTGCAAACAAAGCGATGAGTATTACTTTACGCTTAGATTTCTCACACAGAGGCAGCAGTTGAATTCCATCTAGATTCGAAGGGCTACTTATTATCTTGTAGTAAGGAGAATTTATTATAAAACAGGAAACTAATAGAGATCACCACATTTCCGTCAGATTAGAGGCCACTGGGCCAGAATTATACTGCTAAAGGTTTCTACACTGTAGGATGATACACCTACAGACAGGTAAACGTCTTTCCATCCTCCTGTTGGGAAATGCGAACGAAGTGAGCCGCTATGGGTAGCGCCGCCACACCGCCACCCACGTGGCTTCCCCCGCACTCCTCTGGCGGCACACGACGGCCATCACTCTGGCTCAGTGCCCGCTTGCTTTTCACGTACGTGTCTGTACTACTGGAAGATGGTTCTGTTCATGTTAATCACACACAGCATGAAAGCTCAAGCTACTAGGTTTCTGTAGATAGAGGGAAATATTTCTAGTTCCTCACGCAACCTGACTCAACCGTGTGATGGAAGAATAAGAACAATAATGGGCGTAGTTTTGAGTAAACGCGAGTACACCAGTCCCGCCGTTAGGAATTTCAGTTAACACTTCCCAGCAGACGTGGCCGTCCTATCTGTCACTGTAGCATGGGTGATTAACGGAGATTCATATTTTAGCAAGGGCCCGCTACGATATGCATTTTCGTGGAAAACCTTGTTACGTGGGAAAGAGACAACATACTATGTCAGTATAGTCAAAAAGTGCCCAAGTGAACTTAATCCTTGCAGAACTTTCAAACTAAGCAGATAACGCACATTAAGATACTAATACAAATACCCTGAAGTTCTCAAGATATGATGTAAGTAACGTCCATTACTGATCTTCTTCCGTTTCGTTTCATTCAAATTAAGGCGCGAGCTGCCATTTATTTTGTAACTGTAATCACAACACGAGGACCTGAGCATGCGTAACCAACTTACAAATGTGCAGTATTTACAGCTGTATCCATTTGCCACAAAACGTAACGGGAGTGTACTAACAGCTTTTCATATGTAATCGTGGCGAGAGGTATCGACTATTAAAATTTGATACTGATCGAACTACTGCGCCAACGAGCCAGATACTGCTTCCGACGTTTCTCAGCCATGTGAACAGGTTGGCATAAAGGCCCGAGTGGGCCACTCTCGCTCCAGAGGTACGCTCGTTACCGAGGCTGCCGACTACAGCACATGCCACTGGTGTCACGCCACAGTGACTGCGTGGAGCCTCGCTTAGCTACTTCTAGCCGCTTTACATAACGCAGCTAGAAAACTTTGGAACACAGCCGCAGTCTCCCCTCTCCACATTAAAAAACTGCGTTGATTTCACCAGACATAGCTGTCCTTACAAAACACAAAAGAAATTTCACGCTACAAATCAGAAAGGAAACACAACCTACTGTCCATTATTTACCACTCTGACCAGAGATTTTCAGACACCAATGAAAGTTCGTCGCTGGTAGAATGAACTGTCTTTATCTGCGAAATCTCCATCAACTACAATAATTAATAGGATATTGCAAGTAGGTTGAATAAATGATCGCAGATGCCATCAGTGATGACTTAAGGTAATGAATAGCGCAGGCACAATGAGAGAGATCGTGGAATGATAGAAAATGATCAATGAATATATCCCCAGTATTAAGGCATTTGACAGCCAAAATTTCTTAAATATACGCTGTCTTAGTGACAAGCAGAAACAATATAGGAATTCATGACGCACTGTAAAGTGTATGGAGAACCATTAAGCGGACACTGCTCAGGACTTCGACATGTAATATACCAGGCTAGAAATGGAAGTAAATAACAGAAAAAACACGAGAAAAGTTACCGCAAAAGCCCCTGTTCTAGCTAATAAAAGAACGTATATGGCAATGTTCGTACTCAGCATAAGAGTTTGGATCTCTGCCTTTATGCTTTATTATGTATTTTATGACAGTGGGCATAGCTGTCTCTGAGCCTGTTTACATATTTTGAGGTGTCTTTTTATTACATGGCGTAATATATAAAAAGGGTTTAATGCTGTTAAAGAGGACACTGGCTGAGCTATTGCGAAACAGCAGACACAGATAATTCATATTATTGCAACTTTGTTCATTAGAAAAAAACAATTGAAGGAAACATTCCAAATACGAGGATATACTTCGTTCTCGAAGTGCTGTAAACAATTATTTGCTCTCACTGAGATATTTGTTCGCAATGCACTGCATGAAACAAATACTTTTCATACTGAATACAAGTACAATGTGTGCACCGCCTGTTACTCCAATAGTTTAGGTACAGCAAAAATCCCAATAGAATGGGAGATAGCAAAACTTAGACCATGAGAACCAATAGGAGTTACCTGCACTTACATGCATTCTGAATAATTCACTACCAGCGTCGCCACGACCTCTGTCGTGTTTGCCACAATAAGGCACAGCCTAGGTGGGCACGTTACTACGCGCTTAGTGAAACAGAAACGCGAAACTTCTTATCTGTCTATTGACGTGAGGCTAGGCACGTGCTGATTTCTGCGGTAGACAGAGTAAGATTTAATCGATTCTGATGACGTTATTTACGCTACCGACGGGGCGCAGTGCACCTGCGTCCGATCTGCTGAAATTGGCAGTGGGCGCCCATGACCGCATACTGCTGCAGTTAATGTTTTGACCCTCCCGCTTTCATCACTTAGCCCATTGACAAGTTGTCAGCTCCATTCCGCGTTTCTTGCTTCTGTTGATGAGCAGCTAGCGGGGTTAATCGGGACTAAAGCCTTAGACAGTACCAAAACTACCACATTCTTTTCCAGCCACATTATACCGAAATACCGCTCCTACTTTGTTGCTGTGATCCTTTCGCTTTACTAAGGTCTTTGTCAGGCGTCAACAGCGTCCTACTTAAAGCAAGCCGGTCGAAGTGGCCGTGCGGTTAAAGGTGCTGCAGTCTGGAACCGCAGGACCGCTACGGTCGCAGGTTCGAATCCTGCCTCGGGCATGGATGTTTGTGCTGTCCTTAGGTTTAACTAGTTCTAAGTTCTAGGGGACTAATGACCTCAGAAGTTGAGTCCCATAGCGCTCAGAGCCATTTGAACCAACTTAAAGCAAAGATTTAGTAAGGTGTCAAATGCTTCACACTCTAGTAATGAATGCCAGACCTTCAGGGGTAGAACTGCAAGGCAACTGTTGCTGCTTGCTGCTTGTCGATTGTCGCGAACTGTGTTCCTTCACCACTCCGTTTGGTACTGCGAATATTGCTGGATGGCACATTCCGAATTCTTCCCATATAGTCGACATTATCAGTGTCACGTCTGTGCCTGTAGCTCTATTGGTCGTTCGCTATACTGTATGGAATTTGTATAAATCTCCCTACTGTAAATCCCGCGAGCCTCCAGGGCAGGTTGTGCCACATCCCTGGCTAGGCGGTGAATACTGTGGGTAACGTCTGATGAGACACCATAATTCACAGGCGTGGCTCTCCCAATAGAGTTTCGTATAATTGTATACTCAAGTTTTAAGGAAGTATGGTAAAAGCAGTTTATTAGGAAAGTAGTTTCCGGATGCCAGGAGTAAAAACTATTTGTAATGAAAATGATTGATACTTGGTTTGTTCAGTTGCTAATTACGCCTCTCACAGGCTCATTCACTAACCGTATCTGTCACTCACTGTTAGTTTACGCACAGTTAGACGAATCACTCTGAGCTTCCTCCGACACAATTCCCACAGCACTTTGGCTCAGCTGCAGCCCAGCTGGTGTCAGCCACTACGCCCACCAGCACCACCTTGGCTCTGCCCATGATATCGACTATCAGCTGTTGCACCGACCTCGAAGTGTAAAAGACAGACAGTCTTAGTAACAGAGACTCCAAATTATGGAGATTTTGTAACCAGCTTTGGAAGCCTCCATTAGGTTTAAGACATCTTATAAGAAAAAAACAATGTCGGTCGCCTTCCATGTACATGAAATGAAAAATGGGTTTTGAATTGGTCATTAAGAGTGATTAGCGCCAACCATTGCCACATTCACTGACCAGTAACCAGCTCGCGTGGTAGGGGTAATGAATTGTACCTGGTAACGAGTAATATTAAATTGTTTTATTATATTTTATTTCCATCAGTTTAACCTAGCGTCAGGCAGTAGCGTGAGCAGTTGTGTGAAGTAACCTGCAGTACTTCGCCAGCTCCCACGCTCTTGCACTGACCTAGGGTTGCTGCTGTGGTATCGCTGAGTGAGAGACACCAACTTTCTTCGACAAACCAGCAGTGACAGGTCCAGAAGTTGTCACGAGGGGTAGGCAAGGGGGTCGGCGAGGTAGCGGCCACAACAGTGGGTCCCTCACTTGCCAGCCAGTTTCTCACCCTCTGGACGCTTCCAGTAGTCCTTCCTATTGGCGCGAAATGCCCTGTACATTCCATGTGCGGGTTCATTTCACTGCCATTGCCAGTTTTCGTGAGTATTGTACACCTGTGTGGAGGATCTACAACTCAAAATGTCAATATCCTTGTACCAGAATCAAGACAAGTTGCCCAAAGCATATATGTAATAATGCAACATGTACTGCAAGGTTGCTAAGAGATTTAAAGATGGTGCATTGCTGGTGAATCAACAACCTAAAAACTGAGTGAACTGTCGGTAGATTAGAAGGCATTCCTAATTTTCCATTTCTGTATCCGGGCATAACATACTTACAACCATACCACCAAATTAAAGTGTATTATGCAGAGAATGTTTGAGCACCAAAAGACTGCAGTTAAAATGAAATTGTCTCGCTTCATGATCGACATACCGGAACGTCATCGAAATATATACATACCGCACCATTCATAATGAAGTCAACTTTGTTTTTAATTTACCAGTTGTGTAGTGAATAGTTCATAACAAGAGTATAACCAGTTGTGTTCAGTTTATTTATGTCCTCTACATTTTAAACTATCTAATATTAAGATGGTATTTGCCTCATTTGAAACCTGTTCAGATTTGTCCCCCTGATTTGTGATCTTGTGATTGCAGGTGTTTTTATAGCAATGTGTCCAACTAAAATACATATCCTTATGAACGGATTGTTTTCGCCTTTCTGTCTGTGTACTTTAGTGATATGTAAATTGCTTTATGACGTGATCATGATTTACTTCTTGATTTAAATATCCAAGTTTCTAGGGCACTTCATCAGAAGACACGGTATTGTTTCCAATGTGTTGATTTAATGTCAACTTCGAGATGATGCCACAAGTATTATTTATACCCAGCTCAGCTTTAAAGAGGAAAAGTTGTATGGAAGTCAACAATTGGAAATGTGAGAAGTGTGCTCAGGGTGAATAGTTTCCCATTTCATCTTGTACTTGGCTGAAACGAAAGGGACATAATATTAATAGTAGAAACATTGTACTTCCTGAGGGCTTAACACCAGAATCAAAAGTGCTTTCTCCCAATGCATAATATGGTCAGTATAGCTGAGCTTCAGTGAGGTGTGAAGAGCATATGCAACATGTGGATGAGCAATGGCTTGAGTGAGAGTACTTTGTGCAAGGTGAGTGGTTTCATCATTTCCCTTTCCTAATTCAAATGTCTGTCATTCAGACATATGTGTATGTAATCTCAACTGGGGGACAGTGGTGCATGAACTTAGCAAACCAACAGGAAGACGATAAGTCATTCGAGGAATAACAACCCAAAAAGTGGCTAAACACTGTGTGGGTAAGGCAGTTAGCCATTTCACCTTTTGGAATGTGGTGTTAGGTAAAGTACATTCGCTATAAGAAAACTAACCAATGGGCTATCTGTGAAGGCGTATTTGTTTTTTTCAGTTCACCCACAAGTTCTGCACAGAGCAGGGGTTTAAAGTGCCTGGTGTGAAATACTGTAGACGAACCCAGCCGTAATGTGCCAGATACGCAGTGATTGGCACACATTCAGAACGACGGATGGAGGAAGATGAGGTGATCAGCTCCAGCCAGAAGTGACTGACACGGACATAGTCTGCACATGGAACACATTCCCAATCCGGCGGCCTATAAGCAAGCTGAAAAAAAAAATTCAAGTAGATGATACTATGATATACCATCTGAAAGATATCTAGTTCAGTTAATGAGACTCTGGAGTAAAAGATACCAGTTGAAAGAAATTATGAAACATCAGAGACAGGCGGTGCTTAACTCGCAAGATCCATAACACAGTATACAAAAAACAGTAGGGGAATAAACAGAGCATTATTTTAAAGATTTTGTAAAAATAATTACAAATACAGTCTTAAAATCGCAAATAATACGTATTTTAGGTCTCACAAATTTCCTGTAGTTTGAGACAAAGCGATGATGTGCAGGCCATGTAATGCATATCATTCCTTCGTAAAAGGTTACCATTTCAGTGAATTGTGAGCATAATGCCAATCGAAAAACGGTATGAAGAATTAGAACTCGGTCGATGCTTTACACGCCATGTGAAAACCGGAGACCATGGGAAATTCAGTCTCATTGGTTGTAGTGAGTTTGTCCACTTTCCTCCCAGTCCCTGATTACGATCTAGATTGGTCTTGCGTGGGGGTGTGGCAGTTAGAACATATAGACAGTTATTGTAACTTATGTGAAGCTTTTTACCCTCTCCAGCACAATAGAATCAAGTATTTTGAATGACTGATCAGACTAGCAAGTATCTAAGGTGAGACAGACCAGATGAATTTTATATACCGCATCTACATCCATTCTACATCATTACTTACATCATGCGGTAATATTCCAACTATTGAGCAAATAAGTGGTTTTTAATTTGGGTTGAGATACTGTAGCAAAATGTGCCAGAGCAGGCTTGCAGGCTTAATGTTTCTCCTCAAACTGTTGCACAATCCTTTATCGTATTCCAACAGTAAGAGAGTAGAGTAGCTCAAAATTCTTGTTGCTGCTGTGTTTCCTTAATATTTAGTGGTCACCATAGTTACTTGCTTACACAACTAAAATAAACAGTGAAATAATCAGTAGATCGTTATTTTGTGTTGTGGAAGTAGTTGGTTATACGAATAAATGTGATGGGCAAATGTTACTTTAATACACAACTGCTTAAGTTCCATCAAAACAGGCAAGTAAAACAGCTATGATCATCGTGGTACATTGAGCCCCAACTCCTTATCCAAGACACAATATTATGCTAGTCACGAAAGGCAAAACACTTTTCCCTCCAAAATGAACCGTAGTATAAAACATAATTAGCTGGGAAGTAATAGTGGTATTTATTGGCCGTAACTTTGTGTTGTTATGGTAACTCAGTTTTCTTTCACACACTTAATACAACCCGATGTGCGCACGTTCAGTGACGCAACAGGTATCTACTCTGTATACTACTTCACTCCAATGTTTCGGACCATTCCAGGTGCAACCTTTGATGGGCGACATAAGGTGCTGTCGAAGGTGACTATCTATCTACCTGCTCGTCAGACTGAATTTAGAGGGCTTCGCTGGAATTGTGTAGAGACCACTTCAACAATAGCGTCAGGAACTGCGTGTTTTGTGTGGTGGCCGACAGCCATTTGTCTCATTTCTTGATTGTTGTATGACTGGGAACGTCATCAGTTGGTTGTAATCCATACGTAGCCCGAAAACCATGCTGTAGCCGCGTAACAAACTATAGCTCCGTGAGAGAGAGAGCACAAAGAACACTTTCTGCTATATAAACCACATTGCTACTGACACTCATTTATGTGAACTAAGGCGTTACGAAATGTCACAAGGGAGCACAGGAAATATTTCATGTTAGCTTAATTGTAGAGGCCAGCAACCTATAAATATCTCAAGTTCGTCTCATAACATTTTACATTATTACATCTGTAACCTGGACACACTGTAGGTGATGGGGAAATAGGACGTTGAAAATAAAACCAACAAGGAAAGTATGAGACTGAAACGAAATATGAACAAGTTGTAACTTGGCGTAATTGATACTGATATTGTGCATAAATTATCAAACTGTTGTCGCTAAATTCCAAACCGTTTCATTGTGTCTACCCTGTAGTAACTATGTCTTGCTGGCACCTCAGCCTTGCCCAATCTTCTCTTCCAGGTAGTGTTCTACAGCTAAAGTCGTATTATAAACTTAACAGACTGGAGGACGTACGGTAACCAAACACAACACACTGAGGTTAAGTCACGTAGTAGCACTCCCCGTATCTTTTACCCAGATGTAAAGTAAACATACAAACAAAATTTCATAACCTCTGTCCCCACAATATGGTTTGCCACAATTACAAATAATGCGAGATACACACAGTTGCATTGATTTGATGTGTTGGCAGTTAACTAGTAAGTAAATTGTGACAGGTGAAACTGAGGAGAGCGCGACATCACAACTATTCGATGTGATTAGTGATTGTTACCTCAGTGAATTATTTTTTACATTATGGTACAATGTTCACAGTGCAGTTATTGTGACACAAGAAGCTGCTGACAACTTCTCTTCAGTTAGAAAACATAATGACGACCGGGAACTAGATGGTAAATTACAAATTCTTAAGAAACACAGATAGGACACCTGAATTTGTTACAGGGGCAATGATGATGTCCTTTTCTTCAATCATAACATCTTTTGTCTTTTTGTAACGCTGGCTTAAATGTTCCAGATTGTATAGCATTCAAAAACTGAAGGTGTGGTGAGTATGTAATAAACATAACGTAGGGAAATTGATCTGCTCCTAATGTTTGTGCATGTAGTTGCATGCACCATGGTTTATAGGCCTACTGGGGATACTCGCCATGTAAAACAATGAGTAATGCATCATGCTTGGTACCTCTATGGTGATGTGGAAATCCAAGTTTCTTAAATAAAAAATATAAATACCGTCAAGTATACCTGTTTCTGTTCAACTGGAATACAAATTCATCATTTTAACATTGAATGCGCTCTTTGCATTTAGAAATCTTTAATGGCTTGGCTACTTTCCCCACATAAAATATTAGTATTAATTGAAGTCACGTATTAAAGTGCGCTTGTGTGAGCTGTAGTACAGGATTGTCTTCTGTAAATCCATGTGAGTAATTACGATTGAGTTTTTCGTTTTTGTATTTCATTTCTAACCTTCATTCTCTAATTCTCAACATTTAATGTTGCTTTTACAAACCCTGAGCATGAAACTGTATCTGTCAGTAACACCGATGACTGACTGGATAAGCTGCCAGGACTGCTAATTCTCGTTTGAGAAAACATGTATTTCTGTATTGAAAGACATACCTAGAACACAGAATTCTTGATAAACAAGATGCCACTTAAATTTTTCTAAAAGAGCTAGTGTTTTTAATTAGTATAATATACCGGAAGCAGGATATTGCAGGCATAAAAAATCTGCTAAAATTGCTTAGTTTGATAAGAAATATTATGTATTAAAACTAAATATTAGGTGCCCACTATGGTCAAAATTGGTTTTACTTGTGATGTTTTAGTGTGGAAACGTTGAAGTCTGTCAGTTACATAACAATGTGTAAGTAACATACTGCTTTTTGCACACGCACAATTTTGCAGAGCTTTATTAATAATACAGGCAACAGTGCCTGACAGTGCAGCAAGACATGTGCCGAACGAAAATATGGCAAGTTCGCTCTGTTGCATGCAGTGAGTCGAATCCTATAGTGCAGCGTACAAAACCGTACTGTTGTGCCAAAGGTAAAGCAAAACCTGACGATAACTAGCCTGCAGAGGCTTTAAAAGCATTCGAGGGAAAATCTTGTGCGGCAGTAGTTGATGGCAAATTTGTAGTCATACCTGCACTCGTCACAACATTACTAATAAAGTTTTTACACACACTTGACTCTCACTAGTTAGGGGTACATATACCACGGAAGAGAAGCTAAGCTTAATTTGACCAATACCAAATATGAACCGTCCCCTTACAAAAATTATTGAATTACTGTGCTGATAAACCTCTTACATTATTTGATCTTCAAACAGCTGAGCAGAACTGAATGTACTCAGACATTTCTCTCTTTACTTATTCTGATCAACACTAAACTGACACGCAATATTTTTAGCGCAACGCAATCTGACTTTCAATAATCTGTACAAGTGAATGGCCCTGCCTAACAATAACCTATACATTTCATGAATCACTTACCTCACAAAAATCTTCGTTACTCGGACTACTGCAATACAGCGAGCGCCACTACTACCAGCTAAATAAAAGATTCTAACTACTGAAGGAACTAACTACTGATAGGCATAGTTAGCAAATGAAAGATTTTGATAGAGAACAAATAATGTATTTACCTTAACAGTGTTCAAAAGCCATAATATATA
This sequence comes from Schistocerca serialis cubense, assembly GCF_023864345.2. NCBI lineage: Eukaryota > Metazoa > Arthropoda > Insecta > Orthoptera > Acrididae > Schistocerca > Schistocerca serialis. Next base: position 363,266 of record NW_026047481.1, on the reverse strand, counting down.
TAGCAGTTCATGACATCCAGTCTTACAAATGTACTGTCTCTGATAATCCGCTCTCAAAATTCCGCCATCTCCCCCCCCCCTCCCCATCCACCACTGCTGGCAGCTCCCCTCCAACTGCACGACGCTACGCGCTGTTTACAGCAAACTGCCCAACACTACGATAGCCAACAACAATGCAAACCAGCCACAGACTGCACACAGCACAGCCAGTGATTTTCATACAGAGCGCTAGGTGACAGTGGCGTTACCAATATAAGAACCTAAACAGCCTACTTACGTAGCCCCCATGCTCCCCACAAAAAATTTTACAATTGGTTTTGGGCAGTGGCCAATACAGATTTGAAAAAAAAAATTTCATAATTACAATAACAAAGAAATGAAATGTACACACTTATCGGTACAATGTTGGTCAAAAGCTAAAATTTTCTCACAGTCCATAAAGACAGTCCTGATCATTCATCACAGTAAAATTGCAATGTTTTTTTTTCCTCAAAGTCTGAGCAGTAAATGAGAATGCACAGGGAAGTAGTGGATTTCCATGCAGTCTTGAAGTAGTAGTGTTGTCCTTCCAACGGAAAGACAGTGCTGACTCTCGACATGCACACAGGTAATGGGCCACAACAGAGCAAACCCACAGCAGAGTCAGTCGAAGTTTTGAAGAATATTGGTAGGTAGGTCATCACAGAGCAGACCCACTGTAGTCCTGGTAGAGATTACGGTATTGGTGGGCCACCAGAGGTGCAGACCCACTGCACTCCTTGTAGAAATAATGGTATTGGTGAGTCATAAATGATGTAGACCCACTCTAGGCCTTGTAGAGACGGCCAGCAGCCATCTGTTGCGACTGTGCAGGTGCGCAATCACCATCAAAGAGTCTTGCGGACAATATAGCAAGTCCATAAACCACCACTTGTGCACTCACAAAGTTTTTGGAATTGTCCTTAGAACCAGCAATGCTGTCAACCAGTCCCTTGCTCAATTATTAACACACGTGCAAACCGGAACAGTCCCAACTTCTCACATATTGTGCATATACTATGATCAACAGAAAGGTGTGCAGTGAAATTAGTGCTTTAAAGTTACTTAATTTGATAAACTGGCGTCAATTACAATTTTATAACATGAGAATACAATAAACAAAGGTACAAAATACATCATTAAAGAATATGACAATACAGATAACATTTATAGTGATTTAGGCTTTACAAAAGAATTGAGGTAACATATACATCAGTGTTACGGGAATTATGATATAAGTAAATACATAAAATAATGAGAATAGTTTTCGAAACATTGATTCCACACATGAGCATTAAAACAGAACAGAATAAATGATGTCTAAACATCTTTACAAAGAAAATAACATATTATAAATGCAAATTATATTTGAGGATAACAGTATTCCTCATCATAGTGAATGTAGCTTAGTACTAGAAAAATTCTACAACATAAATCTTATTAACTAAACACACAAAGGCAGCAAGAACACAAATACATAAGGGTACACAAACACATAGAGGGATAACACAAAAGGAAAGGACAGGGTTTGTTTTACTGTAGTATTTTGCATGGAGGTCTCCCTTTGTTCATCATTATTCCCAAAAAGTCCTATCTAAGCCTGCTCTCGCTATTCCATTCATCCTCTTTTAAAATAATTATTCTTCATTGTACAGTACCTTTTCTTTTACAAACATTTTTCGTATATGGGGACTTTGCCTTTTGCGGGCAAGTGCTCGACCATCTGAGCTACCAAAGCACGACACAAGCCCAGTCCTCACAGCTTTACTTCTGCGGTAGCTCAGATGGTAGAGCACTTGCCTGCGAAAGGCAAAGGTCTTGAGTTCGAGTCTCAGTCGGGCACACAGTTTTGATCTGCCAGGAAGTTTCATATTAGCGCACACTCCGCTGCAGAGTGAAAATCTCATTCTGGAATTTTTCGTATAACTTCTCAATGCATTTTATTCCAATTCATCATAACTCATTCTCCCATATAGCATACCCCCTCTCAAGCTAACGTAAATCTACTGAGCTCAGATGCAAATCTAAGGGATGAGGCAATGCAGCAGCACAAAACAATTAACACAAACAGCAATGACAAAAAATGCAAATTGGCAAAGCAAGCAGTAATAAATATAAATTAGCAAAGCAAATGCAACATTAGAACTAATAAAAGCCACTGTGCAGCAACAAGAAAAATAAATCAGTAGTAAAACTGGCTTAAAAGAGTAATACAAAGTGAAATTCAGTAGCACTATGCCTGTCCAACAGCAGCAGCAAATGCTATAACTTATACCTAAACATGACAAAGCTGAAGCAGAAAAAATATTACAGTAAAGATGGCCATATCTATTCACATCCTAATGTCTATGTAGTTAAAGTGGTGCACCACAAGAAGTTAATCTACGAAAAAAATTAGCAAGTAGTTGAAAAGAAAATTATGTATGCAGTAACTGTTATTAATCCCTTCTTATTGTACTTTCCTTTCCAAGTGCTCCTTTTACGAAGCATGTCGATCATAAAATTATTATTTAATAGATCTGTTGACAGAAAGTGTTCACAGTAGCAAATGCATTTAATTTTATTTTATAAAACCAATGCTGCAATACAACTGGAAACCAGATATCAAATGAAATAAGCAACTATGAAAAGCGCAGCACAAAAATATCATTCAATAGTCATGTGGCATTTCATAAGTTAGTAGAAATTCTCTCAACTCTCGTTGAAAGACACTTGTCATAATCAGGTGTGCAGATGTGAGAATATTTCCCATTAATTCATAAGCATTTCAGTAAGTAGCACAAAGTTCGTGCTCCACAGTATAACCATATGTTTCCAAGTAATGAGCGTGTCGTATTTGTGATGCTTTATACAAAGGAATGTGAATACTGAGGTTAATGGTCTCTCTTTCTCTCTCCACCTAATGGCTTTTTCTCCAGGCAGGTGGCACAGCTGGGCGTCCACGACGCATTACGTGAAGGTCACTTAACTTTCTTACTGAAATATTGACGACAGCAGTGACAGTGACATATAAAAAAAATTTCACAGGTCGAGAATTTGCGTTACGGATGTGTAGAAACAAAAACCTATAAATATAACAGCATCCAAAAAATTTTTGCAGGCACTGTGATACATTACACATACACACACATTTCATAACTCTTAAAGTACGATTCTTGGTTTCACAAACCAGAGTCCCTAACCACTACTCACTATTCCTTACCTTATTACACATGTACCTATTCGTCAACACTTCAATATTTCATCATAATAAATACATATCATAATAAACATTCCTCAACAGCATAATATACATCGTCATCGTAATAATATCATAACACCTCAGTCAAATCTCTAAAACGTCGTAGCTTTCTGCAATAATTTCAAAACCTCAAAAAAATTCTCTCCTCATTTCAATAGTGTCATCTACCTCCAACGTACTTTAAAAAATCATGATCCCATACCAAATACATCATTCAAAGCTCTCATAGTATCACAATGGTTCCGAAAACGTATGAACAGTTCACACATTACACACAAAACCCAGTTTCATTAGTGCAAAGTTATCCAACTGTGTAATTGCGTAAACATGTCACTGATGTAGTAAAAACAATGTTTGTCTCTCAGTTAAATGATCAGACAGCTGTGTAATTTGTGTGTTAGAGAAATATGGTACCGATGTGTAAAGTTGTATAAGGAAATACCATATTAGCTAGGGCTCCTTGTGCTTGCCAAGATACCTATACGCAAAGCATTTCACTTTTGTTTATGCTTGCCAGACAGACAGTACACAAAGTAAGCGTGTAACCCCCTGAGGATTAATGAAATTATACCCTCAGGTGTTACAGGTTACAGCAATGGAATGAAATGTTTCACAGAAAACCTTTGTATCATTGTAATTCCAAAATCTTTAAACATAATTGTTTTAAGTACATTATTAATCACTCAAGTGCATTTCCTGTAGCGCTAAATGTGTGTCTTGCTGTAAGATAATTCTGTGGAACTGTCGTAGTTATCGTCCTCCGTAAGCAAAGTTCTGCTGAAGTCAATGTACCCACCTCCTCATAAACAAAAGTGAAATGCTTTGCGTATAGGTATCTTAGTTATTATGCTTATTGCCGTGATGAAGAAAGTACTGTACTGTAACGTATTGTTGTGCTACGTAAAAGGCTGTCTCATTGTAGCTATACCACAAAAGTTACTACTAAAACATGTTTTACTTTCCAGAAGATTTCAGAAAAACTGTGCAGATATAAAACAGATACACCGCAAAAGCAACAATGTAAATTGTCACATTAGTAGCATCGTGATATAATCGTGTAGCTGTCAAAGAAACCAAATACTAAGTCATCTTTAATCTCACAGAAAGTACTTTAAATCCAGAATGTATTCTCAAATAAACCAAAATTTGCATTAAAATCTCGTCAGCAGTACTGAAATATGTTCTAAGTATGTGAGCCTTATAGTCATTACGTAATCATACAACTAACAAGCAAGAATGTACACACACAATAACACTGTGTCATCTGTTCACTATAACAATAGATTCGTAATTTCTGTTTAAATAACTTCTCTTGGTTCTTGACAGGATCACGAAGCAGCCATAAAAGAACTGCAAACTGTTGATCATGAAAGATCGTGAGACCTTGCAAGCTAAAATTGACTCAGTTGCATCTACCGATTCGGTTACGCAACTTGCAAAAACTCAGGAAAACTTAAAGGACGCAGTAGATAAGATTTTAACACAAATGGACACTCTGAAACTTGGTTCAGAAAAACAAACTGAGGAAAAAAGTACACTATCGGAGAAAGTAACCGAACTTTTGGATCAGTTCACTAACTTATCTACAAAGGTAGATGATGATCTGAGTGACCCAAGACCTGTAGCCATCACTGACACAGTAGAGTATGAACAATTTAAGAAATTCAAACAAAATCAAAATCAGAATCAAATTAATACGCAACACAAAGGAGAAATCCGGGAAGTATAAGACCAGTTGGCACAAGTAATACAAAAATTACCTATTTCAGGGGACACTCGCGCTCCAACACGGGAAGAGGGTCTTGGAAATACGGAAAAGCCGCAAAATAATAACACAGGGCATTTCGGAAATTATGAAAGAAATTGGCAAGGTGCACAGAATTTTGAGATGGAACCGCTGACACGACGTAACAATGACCGATATGCGACTCCGACACGATAATTTTGACTATAAGCTGTTCATTACCACACGTAAATTCAAAACATTTAAGAATTCTGGCAACGACATTCATCCACAAGCGTGGCTCCATCAATTCTCTCATTGTTTTCCTCCCAACTGGTCATTAGAGCACAGATTGGAATTTATGTGTGGCTACTTAGAGAATGAACCAGCTGAAAGAATGCGATCGGTTATTCACGATTGTCACAGTGAAGAAGAATTTTATCATGCCTTCCTCTCAGCATATTGGTCTCAAGCTACACAAGACCAAGTAAAACATTGCATCATAATGATGAAACATTTCGAACAATCTGAATTTTCCAGTCTTGTGAAATATTTTGAAGACATGTTGCACAAGAATCAATACCTGTCAAACCCTTACAGCCAATCAGAAATCATCCGCATTTGCTTAATCAAATTGCCTGAACATTTACAACATATTATTTTGGCAGGACGTTGCAAAGATGACATTGAAGCTTTTCAGGGACTGTTACAAGAACTGGAAACTGACACTGACAATCGCAGAACGCGAAAACAGGAAAACAACAATTACAGGTCACATCCGTCACAATTCCGCGTTGACAGAAATAATAAATGGACACAACAAGGCTATTCTTACCACGTAAATCGTGACTAAAACAGACACCACACGTATGACAACCGTTGGCAGAGTAGTAATAATTACAGGGAAAGATCACCTCTCCGTGGTAATGACTACCACAAAGACAATCAGAGAAACAGAATATGGGAACCAAAATAATTATTATCAAGGGAGACAGAATAACTTCAGACGCAACAGTCCAGAGCACAGTTACGATTCAGGGAGAAATTCACCACGTGACCGACAAGAAAGAAACTATGGAATCTACGGACGTGACAGACGATATGATCGTCACGACAGACCTGAATTGCATCAGAACTGGCGGGATTCAAACAGGGCAGGGCCCTTTCGACAAGGTGAATTTGTAAAAGTTAGGCCTCCTAATGCCAATAACGATGCGCGCAAACAAAGAGACAGTAGGCAATGACTCACACCGCTGGCAGCCACAATATGTACTTATGAAGCTGACGACGTGGCTGCCGTGGCTAGTAATTACGTAAAAATGGAAGACATTAGGGACATCTTACTCCAGGAACACAACGTAAAACATAGAAACATTGCATATCCTGTGATTCGCATTACAGTAAATGACGAAAATTTACAGCAGTACTTGACTCTGGCAGTCCCATTTCAGTAATTAATGAAACAGCTTTTAGCAAATGCAACAAATCGAACGATTGCCCCACACTTCCTTTACGTAAGATTAAATTACAAGGCGCAATTTTTGGAAAAGTGTAGATGTACGCCAACAAACCAGCTTAGAACTCTTTTGTCAAAGCCACAGCTTCTCTATGAACTTTCTGATTGTTCCATAATTGTCGACGGAAATTATATTGGGAGTAGACTTTTTGAATGAATACAAAGCAATCTTAAACTTTCACAATGCTGAAGTAAGTTTGGAGAAAGAAAGTAAGTCAATTGCTTTGAAATTTGAAGATTGGCTCTAAAACCATGATGAGGAAATTAATCGGCTTGACCTTCTGTTAAACGGAACTTGACACTAACAATCTCTCTGCAAGTACTGACAGGGATGATGTCGATGGCGTATTTGATACTAATGAGTTAACTAAGCATAAAATCCAAACAATTGAGAACTGTAATGACATTGATAGGCAGGACCTTTTTGAGATTTTACAAGCATATTCCACAGTTTTTACTCACAAAACAGGAACAATCAAGGGATTTCAATACCAATTTCGTGTTCGTAAGCATACTAAATTTTGTGTTAGACCATACGTAATACCAGCACATAATAGGGACGGTGTTAGAACAGAAATACAACCTATGCTTGACGAGGGCATTATTGAGCCTGCAGTAAGCTCATACAACAATCCATTACATGTTGTCGAGAAGAAAAATGGGTCGATCAAAGTTGTCTTAGATTTGAGCCAAGTCAATACTGTCATCATTCCTGAAACAGACAGGCCGCGAACGATGGAAGAACGTCTTCAAAATTTTAATGGTGTAAAAGTGTTGTCTTGTATTCATCTCAGATCCAGCTTTTATCAGATCGAACTTCATCCAGAATGAAGAAAATACACAGCTTTTCTTTGTTTCGGCGTTTATCAGTTTCGGAAACTTCCTTTTGGTTTGAACATTTTTTCGGCAGCATTTATTTGTGGGCTAAATTCCATATTACCTGATTCCTTAAAACGTCACCTCACCTTATATGTGGAAGATATTCTGATAGCAGAAGCCTCATGGGAACAACATAATCGCATCCTCAACAGCGTGTTACATATTTTTGCAGAATCTGGAATTACAGTTAACTTGGAAAAGTCTGAATTCGGTAGGTCAAAGGTGAGGTTTCTGGGACATATTATTTCTTCTGAAGGCATTCAGCCGGATCCTGAAAAGTTAGAAGTAATCAGAGCCATTCCAGTTCCATCCACAAAAGGACAAGACCACAGTTGTCTAGGTCTCGTAAATTTTTACCGTCGTTTTCTGAATATGCAAATTCTAGTGACTCCGTAACTTTGTTCTCTCACTGGAAAAAATACTATTTGGAACTGGGACGAACAAGCACAGTTGGAATTCAATTCTTTGAAAGAATCGCTACTTAACGCGCCAATACTAGCTCACCCAGATCTGTCACAAGATTTCTGCCTTGGCACGGATTCTTCTAAAGTCGGTCTTGGTGCCCATTTATTTCAAGAAGCCATAGAAAATGACACTACTGTTTAGAAAACCATTGCTTTTGCTAGACGAGTGCTAACAAATTCTGAAAAAAATTATTCCATTACTGAATTAGAAGCTTTAGCTATCGTTTGGGCATTTAACAAATTCCGTTTCTTTCTTTCTGGTAAGCACGTAAAAGTATACAGTGATCATCGTGCATTACAATTTCTTATGTCTTCAAAATTAAATCATGGCAGGTTAAAACGTTGGGCATTGTTTCTGCAAGAATTCCACTTCACAATAGTCTACATTCCCGGCAAGGAGAACATTGTTGCGGTCGCACTGTTACGCGCGCCGGCTGGGCTTGAGAAAAGTAACACAGAAGGCAACCTCGAGAAAAATTTCAGTATTTTTTACATTCAGAAAGTCGCCTTTGAAAACTTCATCACCACATCTTTAAAGGACATTGCTCATGAACAAGATAAAGATCCGATTTGGAAAGACACCAAAAGTAAATGGCATGAAAAAAGACACACTCAGATTCGGCATTATTATCTGGTTAGAAACAACATACTCTTCAAAACGCTGCACTGTTGATGACAAGCTATGGGTACTTTGCATTCAAGACGATTTTGTTAATATGCTCATTTGGTACATTTATTTCAGCTACGCACATTTTGGTCCACGAAAATGTTATCATATTTTTCGAACGACTTGTTATTTTAACAATATGGAAAAGAGAATTCGAAGAGTCTTGTCTATTTGAAAAGTTTGTCAAAAAGCTAAACCATCTACTATCTCACATAGAGCTCCGTTGTTTCCTATCATTCCTTCTAAATTAAAAGAATTTGCTGCTGTTGATCTCTTGGGACCCCTTGTCAGAACATCGAATGGATTTTCGTAAGTTCTAGTCGCTGTTGAACTGACTTCAAAATTTGTTTCATTCACTCCGTTATGTAAAGCCACTGGACGGTCTGTATCCAACGCCTTTGTTAAAAATTTCTTACGTGAAGTTGGACACGTTAGTAAAGTCATTTCAGATAATGGACCGCAATTCTGATCTGCTGTTTGGTCACGCATGCTTCGGAACCATAAAATCAAACCTGTTTTTATTTCATTGTACTCACCACATTGTAACCCGTCTGAACGGATTATGAAAGAAATCAATAAGCTTTGCAGACTTCGTCACAGAAAGCATCAGCACTGGAACAGATATTTACACTTATTTCAAACCGTGCTGAATGAAATGCCTCATGACTCCACTGCTCTACCACCTATTCTTGTACTAAAGAATGAAGAACCACCAAACAGAATCTGAGAGCTTGTATCTTTTCCGAATACACGTAAACTTCGACACAAAGACATAATTGATTTGGCTAGTAAAAATATAAAATCTGCATCAGACAAAAGAAGAAAAATACACGGTAAAGCAAATGCAAAGAAATTATATATTAGTTAGAAAGTTCTCATGAAAGCTCATTCACTGTCACGTAAGAAGAAACACTTGAGTCACAAATTCTTTCAGTTTACAATGGACCTTACAGAATCCGACGTATACCACATGATAATTGTGTTGAAGTTGAAACTCTGCGTACTAGGAAGAGTAAAGGTTTACACCACATTTCACATGTAAAACCGTTTATTGAAAGATAATCTGCAATGTTTGAAGTTAAATATGCATTCAAGAACCAAGAGAACTTGTTTAAACAGAAATTACGAATGCATTGTTATAGTGAACAGACGACACAGTGTTGTGATTTGTACACTGTTGCTTGTTAGTTACACGATCACGTAACGAATATAAGGCTCACATACTTAGAACATATACCGACACTGCTAATGAGATTTTCATGCAACATTTTGGTTTACTTGAAAAGACATTCTTTATTTGAAGTACTTTCTGTGGGATTAAAGATGACTTAGCATTTGGTTTCTTCGACAGCTACACGATTATATCACTACGCTATAATGTGTGACACAATTTACATTGTTGCTTTTGTGCTGTATCTGCTTTATATCTGCACAGCTTTTCTGAATGCTTCTGGAAAGTAAAACATGTTTTAGTAGCATTTTTGTGGTATAGCTACAATAAGACAACCTTTTTTGTAGCACAACAATACGTTACAGTGCAGTACTTTCTTGATCACGGTACTGTACGTAATAACTACGATATCTATACGCATAGCATTTCGCTTTTGTTTATTACGAGGTAAGTACATTGACTTCCACAGAACTTGGCTTACGGACGACGATAATTACGAAACTTGGCACATTTTTACCCTTAAGTAATGACAGAGATTATGATACAACATGACGCACAATTTAGCGCTATAGGACACGCATTTGAGTGATTAATCTCGTACTTAAAACATTTATTTTTAAAGATTTTTTAATTAGAAAGAAAGTTTTTCGTGATTCATTTCATTCCATCGCTGTAATCTGTAGCACCTGATGGTATAATTACATTAATCCTCAGGGGGGTACACGCTTACTTTGTGTACCATGTGTTTGGCAAGCACAAGGAGCCCTAGCTAATATGGCATTTGCTTATACAATTTTCACATCGGTACCATATTTCTCTAACACACAAATTACACAGCTATCTGACCATTTAACTGAGAGACAAACATTGTTTTAACTACATCAGTGGCACATGTTTACGCAATTACACAGTTGGATAACTTTGCACTAATGAAACTGTATTGTGTCTGTACTGTGTGAACTGTTCATACTTTTTCGGAACCATTGTGATACTATGAGAGCTTTGAATGATGTATTTGGTATGGGATCATGATTTTTAAAGTACGTTTGAGGTAGATGACACTATTGAAATGAGCAGAGAATTTTCATTAGGTTTTGAAATTATTGCAGAAAGCTACGACGTTTTTGAGATTTGGCTGAGTTTTTATGATGTTATTGTAACGATGACAATGTGTATTATGCTGTTGAGGTGTGTTCATGATCAATAAGCTGATGCCATATGAGGAATTTGATTATGCTATGTATTTATTATGATGAAATATTGAAGTGTCGACGAATAGGTGTATGTGTAATAAGGTAAGGAATAATGAGTAGTGGTTAGGGACTCTGGTTTGTGATAAAGGATATTGCAAACCAAGAATCGTACTTTAAGAGTTATGAAATGTGTGGAAATGCGTGAATGTATCCCAGTGCCAGCGAAAATTTTTTGGACACTGTTATATTTATAAGATTTTGTTTCTACAGATATGTAACGCAAATATTTCGATCTGTGAAATCTTATTTGTATCAAACTGTCACTGTAGCGGAAACTGCTGTCGTAAATATTTCGGCAAGAAATGGAAGTGATTTTGACGTAATGCGTTGTGAGCGGCCAGGTGTGCCAGCCGCCTTGAGAAAAAGCCATGAGGTGGAGAAGAAAGAGACCATTAACCTCACCGTTAACATTCCTTTGTAGAAAGCATCGCAAAGATGACATGCTATTACTTGGAAACATATGATTATACTGTGGAGCATGTACTTTGTGCTACTTACTGAAATGCTTATGAATTGATGGGAAATATTCTTACATCTGCACACCTGATTATGACAAGTGTCTTTCAACGAGAGTTGAGAGAATTTCTACTAACTTATGAAATGCCACATGACTATTGAATGATATTTTTATGCTTCACTTTTCATAGTTGCTTATTTCATTTGATATCTGGTTTCCAGCTGTTACAGCATTGGTTTTATAGAATAAAATTAAATGCATTTGCTAATGTGAAAACTTTCTGTCAACATATCTGCTAAATAATAATTTTATGATCTACATTATTCAAAAAAGGAGCATTTGGAATGGAAAGAACAATAAGAAGGGACTAGTAACAGTAACTGCATACATAATTTTCTTTTCAAGTACATGGTAATATTTTTTTTACAATAAGTTATTGTGGTGCACCACTTTAATTACATAGACACTAAGATGTGACATAGGTATTAGACATGGCCATCTTTACTGTAATATTTTTTCTGCTTGTGGGTTTGTCATGTTTAGGTATAAGCTATAGCATTTGCTGCTGCTGTTTGCCAGGCATAATGTTACTGAATTTGACTTTGTATTACTCTTTTAAGCCAGTTTTACTACTGATTTATTTTTCTTGTTTGCTGCACATATTAGTTGTAATATTGCAATTGCTTTGCTAATTTATATATACTGCTGCTTGCTTTGCCATTTTCCGTTCTTTGTCATTGTTGTTTGTGTTTATTGTTTTGTGCTGCTGCATTGCCTCGTCCCTTAGTTTAGCATCTGAACGCAGTAGATGTAAGTTAGCTTAAGATGGGGTAGGCTATATAAGAGAACGAGTTGTGATGAATTGGAAGAAATGCATTGTGAAGCTATAAGAAGATGGTTTGGCCAATATGGATTTTGAAAGAGGATATGAACAAAAAAGTAGGGATTAGGGACAACAGGTTTAGGGAGGATTTTCTTGGAAATAAATGATGAAGTAAGATAATAAATAATGAGGTAAGAAAAATGTGTACATATAAAAACAGAAAGCATGCTTGGATAGGATTTTGTTTGTGCAAACAAATGTTGAAATAAGAGGAAAGATATATGGAATGAAGTTTTGGGGTGGACTGCGGTACCAAATGTCACACTGAAAACAAACCTGTCCTGTCCTTTTGTGTCATTCCACTATGTGTTTGTGTACCCTTGTGTATTTGTGTTCTTCCTGTCTCTATATGTTTAGCTGATAACAGTTATGTCATAGAATTTTTCTGATACTATGTTATTTACTTTGTAAAGATGTTTAGACATTGTTAATTCTGTTTTGTTTTAATGCTCATGTGTGAAATTAATGTTACGAATCTATTCTCATTATTTTATTTACTTATGTCATAAATCCTGTAACACTGATGTATCTGTTTATTTCGATTCTTTTGTAAAGCCTGTACTACTTCAAATGTTATCTGTATTGTTATGTTCTTTAACGATGTATTTTGTACCTTTGTTACTATATTACGTTATAAAATTGTAATTGACACGAGTTCATCAAATTATTAACTTGTAAGTTACATTTCACTGCACACGTTTTTGTTGGTCATAGTATATGGACAATATATGAGAAGTAGGGACTGATAGTGTATTTGAGAGCAGATGATCTGGACGTGTGTCCATCAGAAACAGTACATTTGTAAGATTGGATGTCATGAACTGCTATATATATTATGACTTTTGAACACTATTAAGATAAATACATTCTTTGTTCTCTATCAAAATCTTTCATTTGCTAACTATTCTTATCAATAGTTAGTTCCTTCAGTAGTTAGAATCTTTTATTTAGCTGGCAGTATTGGCGCTCACTGTATTGCAGTAGGTCGATTAACGAAGATTTTTGTGAAGTAAATGATTTGTGAAAGGCATAGGTTAATGTTGGTCAGGGCCATTCTTTTGTAGGGATTATTGAAAGTCAGATTGCGTTGTGCTAAAAATATTGTGTGTCAGTTTAGTGTTGATCAGAATAGGTAAAGAGCAAAATGTCTGAGTACGTTCAGTTCTGCTCAGCTGTTTGAAAATCAAATAATGTAAGAGGTTTATCAGCACAGTAATTCATTAATTTTTCTAAGGGGACATTTCATATACTTGGGATTATTCAGCAATTCCATGACACTTCTCCACGTGTCAAATAAACCTTTGGCCATACGTCTTGCTCATCATTATACTTATGTTCCCTATAGCTTATCCTTTTTGTGTATTCCTCTAAACAATTCTCGATGTTCTATCTTACAAATCGTAAGAACTCTCACGAGGAAACTCTCACATTGTTTTCACCTGTTGAATTAAATTGCTTAACTTACACTGACACTAGCTCAGTTTGCAACGATTATTGTCAAATTTATGGTTAGTAACGCTTACTACCTTCAACAGGATGTAGAATTTCCAATGTGTTTCCGTGACCATTATCATCTATTATTAGTTCATGATGACCTCTGATCACCGACGTGTGCATAGTCAACTCTCCACTAATTCCACTGTTTCTTTTTTCTGGGTCACTTTCCAGCCTAGCAATATCAGAATTCATTGAAATGTTCTCATTTATCTGTACTTCCCGATTATCTTCCATCTTGCTAACCATTCCACCTTCGCTGACTTTTGGCTCTGGTATGGCATTACTCGGTAACTATCTCTCTTCCATAGAAATACTGTTCACAGGAAAAACGCTGTTCTAATTACTTCTCGCAGTTAATTCCTAATCACTGTCATTGTGCTTCTAAAACAATGTAAAATTAAGGAAATGCACACACACACACACACACACACACACACAAAACTCGTCCATCGTGTAGATGGGCTGTATCCGAAGCTCCATGAAGCAAGGGTAAAGGCATGTATTGCCACATTGTAACACCCCTTCACCCTCCCACCACCTTCGGAGTGTGGCACAGAAAGATGTAATATTTACCACAATTCTAAGGTCTCCGCGATTAACTTACAATCCAAGCAACGTTATATAACTTGACTTGTGTTCTACAGAAAGTCTGACTCACACAGTTCCATATCATGAGCACTATACTGCTTAAGTAACGTAATACGTCTATGCATGTTACTGTGGATCATGGTATAGTGAGTAATTTCAAAATTAAAAATCGTCTCCTAGTCCAACACGACGTTTTACGGAAGTTAACACAAGAGCTATGATAAAAGTATTCCACGTGCACATTATACTTAATATGCAATGACGACTTACATGTTGTGGAAACATTAAATTTGTTTCTAATTCTATGTAAACCGACCTTCAGACGACGGATCTTCGAGGGAGTTAAGATGGCCAGAGAATCGAAACTTTCTTATTGTTAAATTTATGCTGTAAAAAATTACGAAATTCTGAAGAAAATTTGTACACCGACGTTAGGTTGGGAATTTGTAAGTCTCAATTGAGTCGGTAGCGTCAGAAGGAGAGAGGAGAGTAAATATTTAAAACGGTGCCAATTTGCAGTACTTTTAGTGGCTGCTGTAGGGAAATTTGAGGCTGTTTCACATCTTGATAGACAATAACTGTCTCACATCAAACTGCTCTTTTCCGCAACAACTGCACCACTGTGATACATTGTAAAGGGTTGTCGCTTACACACTGCATGTTCTGGACAATAACAATGTCATATTCAATATATGTAGACAAAACGTTGGCACACTATGTGCAAATACAAAACATATCAAGCATCCGAACATGCTTATACACATAACTACGTTCTACCAAATCCTGTGCATAGGTGATGAATACAATTTTCAGACATCTGACGAGTCTTTTTCAATAGTTCAGAATCAGAAGAGAGGGGTCAATGTGATTTTGACCAGGATTCTGGTCTTCAGATTCATGAAGCTCTTCAGA
This sequence comes from Schistocerca serialis cubense, assembly GCF_023864345.2. Classification (NCBI taxonomy): domain Eukaryota; kingdom Metazoa; phylum Arthropoda; class Insecta; order Orthoptera; family Acrididae; genus Schistocerca; species Schistocerca serialis. The sequence goes on along the minus strand of NW_026047481.1, from coordinate 347,997 downwards.
GAACACGTTATGATAAAACTGTCACGATATTTTTAGAAAGTACTGAAATATGCATCAATACAGTAACTATTAATTACAGTCGTCACCTTAAAGACGAAAGCTTCTATAGTTTTATTCTATAAACTTACCAACAACCAAGGTTTTACCTTCTATTTATTTTTAAGACTTTTTCTGCGTCTCTTCAGTTCAGTTCAGTAGGTAGGTTGTGATGATTTACATTTGAATACGTATTGATTTAACATAGACGTGCTGAGACTAAGTGGGACTTGGTGGCAGGAAGAACAGGGTTTATGGTCACGTCAGTTGAGGTGTATCAACACAAAATCAGATGGGGTTTTATCCACGCAATGTCCCTATAGCAGGCAGACTCGGTGGTGGTTGCGGAAACAAAAGAAATTGGCAGTTTCTGGGTATCATAAGATGGACCACAGCGACGTGCTGTTCTGAAGTGTCATATGCTAGTAAATTGGAGATGAGTGCTGGAAACCAATGATGACGTTCCTTGGTAAAAAGAAGGGCCGCGCTGGGTCTCTAAACAAGATAATGCGAATAGAGCACAGAGTAGGATGGGATGTGGGCTGTGGTCTGTGGTCTGTGGTATGTAGGGTGCAAAGTTTGCACCGATGAGTGTGTCTATGAAATTTTGGTAGGAGATGAGCTGTCGTATCTGATCTGTAGAAGGGCAGAAATGTGTGATGCATCGGCTAGAGGATGGTGATGGTGAAGTTCAGACAATTGAGTTTTTAAAAGTGTGGGCTAAACGTCCGTCGGTTGCATTTAGGGCAGCATGGAAGAGTGCTGTGTGAATTAGGACAATGCTGTTTCTGTAGCAAAAAGCGGGGTATTCTGCAGATGCAAATGGGGGAACATCTTCTGTGACAGTGGTGACAGGAAATGTTTTTCTACGTCGGTCCCTTAGTGTGAGAACTGTACCGCCTGGCAGAGCTGCCGACGGTACCCGCAGAAGAGGTGAGCGCACTGAAAACGCTTTTGTAGAATTCTGAAAGTAGTTCCATTCTTTAATGTAGGTGAGCCATCCCACCTGCAGTTTAAGGGACGGACAAGTTTGAAAGCACGAAAATTTGAAAAATTCATTATTTTTTCCATGTAAAACATAAAGTTATGGTAAATTGGGTGGTATGGTTTTATTCTTTAAGCTTTTTTCTTTAAGAAATCATTTTTGAATCCATATCTGACGCTTCATATAACCGCTGCACCAGGTGGAACGATCCCTTGTAGCCTGAACATTCGTCATTCCTGGAAATTGCCGAAGACCCCTACTAGACTTGTAAGAAATAAATTTAGTATAAGTTATTTTCAATATATCCTTTATCGGCATATAAGATTACTGAAAAGTATTAAGTTCTAATAAAATCAGATTCGGTAGAAAATAGTATGCACTGTTCTCAAGTTAAGTTTCCCTCAAATTTGAAAACAGGCTTTCGAGAAAAACGCTTTTTTCGTGGTTAAGTGAGACAGACACAACTCCCACCAGTGATCCCTGGATCACAGAGCAATCCTTTCAGTTCCCAGAGGAGATCGTCCTCCATCTTCTGCGACCCCTTGGGCAGCTTATGGGATTGGTGGCTCCGTTCGCTCGATACTTTTTTCGTCCGATTTTATGCAGAACTTTCAACATGCTGGTTATATTCGAGCACGTTCATAATATCCATAGTGCCAGCTAGCCCATTGTTGAAATTAAATGTTGCAACACTGACCGTGATGGCGCCTTTTTACCAGACACTTTTTCAAAAGTCGAACTATGGCTTGATAACTGTCTGACGAACTTGGGATGAAATCAACATCCAGATAACCCAGAGAACATTTAAAGGCAAGAGGGGTACCCTCCCCTTAAATGTATGGGGATCACAGTGGTCACTACAGTGGCTCGCTAAAGTATTTACTAGATGGTCGGATCTTTGAAGCTCAGAGCCTGCCAACTTAAAACACACAGTTGTGTAAGAGGCAGAATAACAAGTTAAAAAATGTCACATCTTCAAATCGAAACCTTCATGGTTTGCCAGGCTAGGAACTTCCCTTTATTAATATTTGCACCTTTTATATGGATTTTAGGTATGGATCTAGTTCCACACATTGTATGTGAGTGCATGTTTTATCGTGGGACTCTCATTTTGCCATGTGGAGTAATTTTAACTAATGACTGCACATACTACATTTTAACTATAAATGTACGGTTCTGGTTAGTCATGTACTTTAACTGTATTTTCTCTGTTGGCTTCAGTTATTTGCATAAATAACAGGCGTATCCAGGTCATCATATGCAGTTACCACGTACCTACCCCCACAGGGGGTCCACAACTCTTTTGTGGATACGTGCTTAGCGAGCACGGGAGACCGACCTGGTGTGGCCCTCCTTCCTTTCCGGGCTGCATACCTTCCTTTTCCACATCCTTCCCTATCGCCCCGTCTCCCCCCCTCCTCACCATCACCTCTTCCCTTCTGTTTCTCCCCCTCTAGGAGTATGTATAGTGGCTACGTCCGGAGACGGACGCTCGAAACTGTAAAACAGTCTCTCTTCTTCACTTTATTTGTCCTTTGTTTGTCCTTCTCTTTTACTTATCTCTTCTGTTTACCATTTTCTCCACTGCGTCATGTGAGACCTTTCTTCCTTCCTTTCCTTTCCTGTTCTTTGTTCCTCCCTGTTTGTTTTTCCTCCCTGTGCATGTCTGAAGGCCGACCCACACACTGCCACACGTAGCCGGTAATGGGGTAACGCGTAATTCCCCGCCCTGGGTAGGCAGGTAGGACACGTACGTACCCCCTGGTAATGGCCAGGTCCAGGGAGGGGTGATTACCCGAGCTGATACCTTCCAAACGTGCCGATTGGTCCCTCCGTCCGTTTCTCGGGAGGTGTGACCTGAGGTGTGAACAATCACCTAAGGCGGGAGGACCCTCAGAGAGGGCCCCCACAAGGAAGGAGCGCGCCATCAGAGACGCCGGTAATCATGGGGGAAGGGGGGGGGTACTTCCGCAATGGTTTCCTCATCATCTACTACGTCTGCTCACAAGCTAAAGTTCCTTGTTGTTTCTCGGTCGGACGAAGGCCATGACTTCTCCACAGTCAAGCCTTTCATTATTCAGAAAGGTTTCGACGTAATTGCAGGTCCTGTAAAGTCTTGTTCACGATTACGAAATGGCACCTCGTTGTTAGAAAGTCAGTGCCCTCTAGGCACAAAAATTGCTGCGTACTTCACTGCTACACACCTTCCCTGTCCAGGTGGAAGCGCGCCGCACTTTAAATTCGTCACGCTCCCGTGGCGGATTGTCCGACGAGGAAATTCAAAACTACCTGTCTGACCAGGGCGTAACGGCTGTTCATCGAGTCATGAAAAGGGATGACAAGGACATCGTTCCAACCCATACTCTCTTCAAGACAATTGACAAAGATCAACTTCCATCTAACATAAAAGTGGGCTATGAGATAATTTCCATTCGCCCTTACATCCCAACCCCTACGCGTTGCTATCGGTGTCACTGGTTGACTCATACCAGCCAGTCATGTTCCATTCCAGCCAAATGCGTTAAGTGTGTCAAGGATGCCCATGAGGGTGCTTGTCCACCACTGTCCCCTCGTTGCATCAACTGTATGGGTGACCAGACTGTTTCCTCTAGAGATTGTCCCATTCAGGAAATCAGAGTGAAGGAGAAGGTGTCGACCTTTGCTGCTCGAAAGTTATCAGCCAGTCGAAAGCCCACTGTGCCTCACGCAGGTAAATACAGCACTGTCATTGCCTCTCCTTCGCCAACAAAGGAGGCAGCCATGCAGACTTGTGATATCACCTTTAGTGCCACGGTCGTCAGATCGGCCAGCACAAAGATGGCCCATTCAACCTCCCCACTCTCACCTGCTCACTCTATGGCTCACCCTTCATCAGGTTCTGCTAAATCCCGAGCCCCAAAATCAGACACCCAGACTTCCAAAAAAGAGCCTACTCGTGAAGGTTTCTTACATACCCCAACTTCACAACCACCGATTCCTCCTTCATCTCAACGTCCTGTATACAAGAAGGCTAATAAGTAACCCAGTTCCCCTCGTTCTCCGCCACAGCGTGTCTCATCTACAGCACCAGCTGGCGGTAACCGCCCTCGGCCGTCTTCTGTGTCGCCGAGGCGCACTGCTGGCGGCCGATCAACTGGCCGATAGGTGGTGGCAGGAGCTGCTCCCGAACAACCTATGGATCAGGATCTTCTGCCTTTGGCTGAATGCTGTTCCACGCTGTCGGTCGCCGGCTCTGAGCAGTCGTTGAGTTGAGGGCAACCTTGGTCACATTCTTCCCTTTTCTGTCCACCCTATGTCCATTATCCATTGGAATATCCGCGGCATTCGAGCCAGTCGGGATGAATTGTCGATCCTCTCACGATCCTACTCGCTGGTCACCTTCTGTCTTCAGGAAACAAAGCTGCGTCCCCACGATTGCTTTGTTTTCCCCCATTTTCAGTCAGTCCGATTTGATCTCCCCTCTGTTGAAGGTACTCCAGCACATGGAGGACTCATGATTCTTCTCCATGATACTCTCCATTATCACCCAATCCCCTTAAGCAGTTCCTTCCAAGCTGTCACTGTCTGTCTTTCCCTTTCTGGATACACCTTCTCTCTTTGTACTGTATACATTCCATCGTCCACATCTATGGCACGAGCTGATTTCCATCATCTTCTTGGTCATTTTCCGCCCCCCTATTTGCTGGTTGGGGACTTCAATGCCCACAACCCGCTTTGGGGATCTCCGCGTCCTTGTCCGCATGGCTCACTATTGATAGACGTCTTCTACCAAGCGGATCTTGTTCGCCTCAACACTGGGGACATTACATTTTTGTCCGCCTCCATGAAAAATTTCTGTCATTTGGACCTTTCGGTCGGTACTGTTCCGCTAGCTCGGCGCTTCGACTGGTTCGCTCTTGCTGATACACACTCGAGTGACCACTTTCCATGTGTCCTTAGATTGCAGCCACAACTGCCATATATGCGCCCGAGACTCTGGAAGTTTGCCCAAGCAGATTGGACACTTTTTTCAACTCTAGCGACATTCGATGACCGTCACTTTCCTACCGTCGACTTGGAGGTCACTCATATTACAGAAGTTATTCTTACAGCTGCGGAACGTTCAATACCTCGCACCTCCGATTTGCCCCGGCGCCCCCCAGTTCCTTGGTGGAACGAGGCATGCCATGACGCAATACGTGAGCGGAATCGTGCTCTTCGCGTTTTCCGGCACCATCCTACTTTGGCCAACTGTATCCGCTATAAGCAGTTCCGTACGCGATGCAGTCGCGTCATACGCGATAGCAAGAAGGCAAACTGGGACTTCTTTACTAGCTCTTTTAACACCTTCACTCCGTCCTCGGAAGTTTGGAGTCGGATTCGACGGTTATCTGGCGCGCCTAGTTTCTCCCCGGTCTCTGGGCTCATTGTCGCGCATGATACATTAGTGGACCCCATCGCAATTTATAACTCATTGGGTCAACACTTTGCGGAGATATCGAGCTCTTCAAATTACCCACCAGCTTTTCTCCTGAAGAAACGTGCAGCGGAAGTGCAACCTCTAGCTTTCTCCTCTTAAAATCGCGAAAGCTATAATATTGTTTTCTCCATGCGGGAACTCCAACATGCACTCTATTCTTCTCGCTCTTCCGCCTCAGGACCGGACGGTATCCACATCCAAATGTTGCTGCATTTATCATACCATAGTTTGTGTTACCTCCTTCGCCTTTATAATCGAATTTGGACCGACAGTACTTTTCCCAGAGCCGGCCGGAGCGGCCGTGCGGTTCTAGGCGCTGCATCTGGAACAGAGCGACCGCTACGGTCGCAGGTTCGTGTCTTGCCTCGGGCATGGATGTGTGTCATGTCCTTAGGTTAGTTAGGTTTAATTAGTTGTAAGTTCTAGGCGACTGATGACCTCAGAAGTTATGTCGCATAGTGCTCAGAGCCATTTGAACCATTTCCGACCTTTTCCCAGAAGATGGCGGGAAGCTACCGTCGTTAGTCTTCCGAAACCTGGAGAGGACAAACATCTCCCCTCTGGCTATCGCTCCATTTCTCTCACGAGTAGTGTGTGTAAAGTTTTGGAGCATATGGTGAATTGCCATTTAGCCTGGTGGCTGGAGTCCTGAAGCCTATCAACACCTGCCCAATGCGGTTTCCGAAAGCATCGTTCTGCAATTGACCATCTTGTTGCTCTCTCCATTTGTATCATGAACAATTTTCTCAGGAAACGCCAAACAGTAGCAATATTTTTTGATCTGGGGAAAGCATACGATACTTGTTGGAGAACAGGCATGCTCCGCGCACTGTTCTCTTGGGGCTTACGAGGTCGTCTGCTCCATTTTCTTCGTGAATTTATGGCAGAGCGCACATTTAGAGTGCAGGTGAACACTACTTTGTCCTGAACCTTCTCCCAAGAAAACGGGTTACCCCAGGGCTCCGTGCTAAGTGTTGTAATGTTTGCCATTGCCATAAATCCAAATATGGATTGTCTCCTTACTGATGTTTCGGGCTTCCTCTTTGTGGACGATTTTGCGATCTACTACAGCTCTGAACGGACCAGCCTTCTAGAACGACGTCTTCAAGGATGTCTCGATCGCCTCCGCTCTTGGAGCATCGAAACCGGCTTCCGCTTTTCTCCCAGTAAGACCGTTTGTGTTAATTTTTGGCGTCGTGCGTAGTTTCTCCCGCCTTCCTTACATCTAGGCCCTGTCAACCTTCCGTTCGCAGACGTCGCTAAATTCTTGGGTCTTATGTTTGACAGAAAACTGTGCTGGTCCTTCCACGTTTCCTATCTTTCGGCTCACTGTCTGTGATCCCTCAACACCCTCCGTGTCCTGAATGGTACCATCTGGGGAGCGGACCGAGTGGTCCATCCCCGCCTCTATCGCGCCTTAGTGCGCTCGAAATTGGACTATGAAAGCATAGTTTACTCCTCAGCTCGGCCTTCTATTCTTCGGCTTCTTGACTCTGTCCACCACCGTGGATTACGTTTATTCTGGAGCTTTATACACCAGCTCTGTGGAAAGCTTTTATGCTGAGACTGCTGAACCTCCGCTGTCCAATCGGCGAGCAGTCCTTCTGAGTCGTTATGCTAGCCATCTGTCTTCCATGCCTGCTAATCAGGTCCATGACATTTCTTTAGACGTCTCCTTGAATTTAGGTTCGCTTCCATCAACTGCTCCATTCTCTTTCATTCCACTTTCCTAAGACCGACAACTTGGGGTACAGCATCGCTTTGGCTCTGGTCCCAGGCCTGCCTGCTCCGTGACCTTTGTCAGTTTCCCAAGGATGGTACCCCTTCTCTTGGTTATCGTCAGGCATTTGCTGCTCTATGTGCACAAATGAAGGATGCCACATTTATTTACACTGATGGCTCAAAAACATCGTTAGGTGTTGGGAGTGCGTATATTGTTGGCGACACCCCAAATCGATTTCGGCTTCCCGACCAGTGTTCGGTTTTTACTGCGGAGCTTACACTGTTCTCCAGGCAATCCAACACATCCGTCGCCATAAGCGGATACAGTATGTTATCTGCTCAGATTCGCTCAGCTCTCTCCTTAGTCTCCAAGCTCTCTACCCTATCCACCCTCTGGTCCACCGGATTCAGTTCCGCCTCCCCTTGCTCCACTTGGGGGCCATATATGTGGCGTTCCTCTGGATCCCAGGACATGTTGGTAACTGTGGAAATGAGGCGGCTGATATAGCAGCCAAGGCTGCAGTCTGTCTTCTCCAACCTGCTATTCGCATGATTCCCTTCACCGATCTGCGGAGTGTTTTATGTCGTCGAGTTGCTCTTTTAAGCATTCACATTGGTCGACACTTCCCAATAATAAACTGCTGGACGTGAAAGCTCTTCCCTGTGCTTGAACCTCTTCCTCCCGAACTCGTCGTCGGGAGGAAGTAATTTTAACTAGACTCCGGATAGGACACTGTCTTTTTAGCCATCGACATCTTTTACGTGGCGATCCTCCCGCACTCTGTCCCCACTGTTCTCAACTGTGGACGGTGAGACACCTTTTACTTGATTGCCCCTATTTTACTCCGTTACGCGCCCGTCTACAGCTGTCGCCTGATATATGTTCCATTTTAGCAGATGACACACACTCAGCCAATCGCGTTCTCGCGTTTATTAGTGCCAGTGAGATGACGTCAGTCATTTGAAGCTCATTTTGGGGCCAAGCAACACCCCTTCTGTAGTGGTTTTTTAAGCTTCCCTTCTGTTTTTAGTTTTCCCACTTTCTTGAGTTTGGCTCCCGTTGCTACTGGTTTCTAGTTTGGGTTTTTTACCTTTTCCTAAGTCACAGACCGGGCGTTAATGACTGTAGCAGTTTTGCGCCCTAAAACCATAACAAAAAAAGAAAAACTACGGAACTACATGTTTAATTTGACATTGATACCCACATCAGAATATTGTATGGTACGTGTGGTTGGTATGTATGGCCGTTAATCATGTCAATATTTGTTTGTCTTATATACCACGTGGCCTGCTATAGGTTTTGCTTCAGGTAATTGAACGTTGTTGGTTACGGCACTGTCTTTGTTTGTAAGAGAACCAAAGTTGGCAGTAGCCGAAACCAGTAATAGTGAAGTGCAAAAGTTTATGATCTAGATGGATTGTTAAAATATCATGCGACATTTGTAGGGTTCTGTACCTCAGTTGGATAAAACAGAACGCTTGTTGGATCACATTGTTGTCCGGTCTCTTAAAACCTTTTATTCTTGGGAGCGGGTAGAGGGATCAAGTTGAAATCCTTGAAATACAGCCGGCCGGGGTGGTCGAGCGGTTCTAGGAGCTACAGTCTGGAACTGCGCGACCGCTAGGGTGGCGGTTCGAATCGTGCCTCGGGCATTGATGTGTGTGATGTCCTCAGGTTAGTTAGGTTTAAGTAGTTCTAAGCCTAGGGGCCAGATGACCTCAGATGTTAAGTCCCATAGTGCATAGAGCCATTTGAACAATTTTTTTGTTAAATAATAACATGTGCCGTTCGAAGGCGGAGCAAAATATTGAATCTTCAATGTCAGGGCATTGCAAAATTCATTGTGGATATCCGTCACGTATTACGACAATTGCCAAATCACACACCAATACCTATAGAAGAGCCATCCACATACAAAATTAAGTGTGTACAAGACCTTCTGACGGCAAGACCTACTCCCACTGGACCTGTTTTTTAATGAAGAGACCAGGACTGCAGATCTTTAGATTAAGGGTAGACGTCGTTCGGCAAGTATAATTATTGTTGTGCCTCTATATGGAATAGGAACTTTTGTGTTACAATACTGACATTACTTTCGGCCAAATTCAGAAGAAACTGAAGTGCATTTACTGCAAACCTCAACACTGGTGCCCATTGAAGCTGTGTGACCTGTTTTCCTAGTGACAAATCCACTGTTCTCACGTGTTCACCAGGAAATGCTCATCTAGTGAGAAGTTTGGAGGGAGAGGGCGCGCTGTGACAGTCACAGCCTGTTCTGCCGGTACCGGCGGCTGAGGCGGGTTTGAATCTGGCGGCTTCAGTCCACAGGGGGCGCCGTGTAGCCGCACTGGCGGAGCGAGAGGCAGCCACGGCCAGTCTGGGGCAGAGGTGGACGTGGGGCGCCGGCTCTCAGCAGGCGCTTGGGTCGCCAATGTTGACGCTGCGACACGTCCGACCTACGTCCAGGGCAGTCGGGTAGTGTCAGCTGCTGTACTCAGGTTTGAGCATTTGTTATGTGCACAGTCTGAAAAGCACAACTGCTAATACGAGTATGATGAAGAAAATGGCTGTCAGGGCACATTCTTTGTTGTATAGCTTATGTATCAATTGCTCAATTCAGAATTATTTACATACATAAAGTAGTTAGATTTACGCAGTAAGCTAGCTTTGATTTTGAAGAACTTTCCGAGAAATATTACTTCCATGGTTCACTGTCATTAAAGTGCCTCATATTAACAGGTTAAATGGCAGTCAACTTGGCGTTCAGCTTCCACTAGTTTCCAGTCAATATTATAATATTCACACATGTGCTCTCTCTCTAACAGAACATGGATCGCTAAGTGACGCATCAGCGACTCTCGGCTCGCATAAATCCCTGCAGTAGTGTTTACTAAAAGTATACACAGACTGAAAACGGTATTTCAAGCTTTGCTACATGTGTTATAATAGCTGCACAAGCCCTTGTAAATCTCCTGTTATCACGTGTAATTCAAGGTATTGCTATGGCATATCTAAAGGTCGGATACACTGATTCGCTAACGCACGGAAGCCACCTCGTATAGTGAGTGAGGCTCACGTTGCGTAAATTGCCACACTGCCGAATCTCGAACGGTAGACACAGAAAAATACATACTTTACCGTTTTGTGAACTGCGCTAAAATACACTCCTGGAAATTGAAATAAGAACACCGTAAATTCATTGTCCCAGGAAGGGGAAACTTTATTGACACATTGCTGGGGTCTGATACATCACATGATCACACTGACAGAACCACAGGCACATAGACACAGGCAACAGAGCATGCACAATGTCGGCACTAGTACAGTGTATATCCACCTTTCGCAGCAATGCAGGCTGCTATTCTCCCATGGAGACGATCGTAGAGATGCTGGATGTAGTCCTGTGGAACGGCTTGCCATGCCATTTCCACCTGGCGCCTCAGTTGGACCAGCGTTCGTGCTGGACATGCAGACCGCGTGAGACGACGCTTCATCCAGTCCCAAACATGCTCAATGGGGGACAGATCCGGAGATCTTGCTGGCCAGGGTAGTTGACTTACACCTTCTAGAGCACGTTGGGTGGCACGGGATACATGCGGACGTGCATTGTCCTGTTGGAACAGCAAGTTCCCTTGCCGGTCCTGGAATGGTAGAACGATGGGTTCGATGACGGTTTGGATGTACCGTGCACTATTCAGTGTTCCCTCGACGATCACCAGTGGTGTACGGCCAGTGTAGGAGATCGCTCCCCACACCATGATGCCGGGTGTTGGCCCTGTGTGCCTCGGTCGTATGCAGTCCTGATTGTGGCGCTCACCTGCACGGCGCCAAACACGCATACGACCATCATTGGCACCAAGGCAGAAGCGACTCTCATCGCTGAAGACGACACGTCTCCATTCGTCCCTCCATTCACGCCTGTCGCGACACCACTGGAGGCGGGCTGCACGATGTTGGGGCGTGAGCGGAAGACGGCCTAACGGTGTGCGGGACCGTAGCCCAGCATCATGGAGACGGTTGCGAATGGTCCTCGCCGATACCCCAGGAGCAACAGTGTCCCTAATTTGCTGGGAAGTGGCGGTGCGGTCCCCTACGGCACTGCGTAGGATCCTACGGTCTTGGCGTGCATCCGTGCGTCGCTGCGGTCCGGTCCCAGGTCGACGGGCACGTGCACCTTCCGCCGACCACTGGCGACAACATCGATGTACTGTGGAGACCTCACGCCCCACGTGTTGAGCAATTCGGCGGTACGTCCACCCGGCCTCCCGCATGCCCACTATACGCCCTCGCTCAAAGTCCGTCAACTGCACATACGGTTCACGTCCACGCTGTCGCGGCATGCTACCAGTGTTAAAGACTGCGATGGAGCTCCGTATGCCACGGCAAACTGGCTGACACTGACGGCGGCGGTGCACAAATGCTGCGCAGCTAGCGCCATTCGACGGCCAACACCGCGGTTCCTGGTGTGTCCGCTGTGCCGTGCGTGTGATCATTGCTTGTACAGCCCTCTCGCAGTGTCCGGAGCAAGCATGGTGGGTCTGACACACCGGTATCAATGTGTTCTTTTTTCCATTTCCAGGAGTGTAGTTATAGCATTATTGTAATGTTCCCGGTGTATTCTGTAATTAATAGCTTCGATTTGTTGTTGAATCATGGCGTATGTTCATAAACGTTGCCTCGCTGCTACATGGAAATCACCTTGGTATTTGAGTAAACCACGCCTTGCGTATGTTGCCACACTGTCTGTTATCGAACGGATTAAACAGAAATATGCGTTTCTTCCCGTTTTGTGAATTTTCGAAAAATAATTACAGCGTGATTGTAATTTTCGTCTTGAAATGCGTAAATGTAAGCCTTGCTTTTTTTAGATTTGGACGCTGTGATCGCAAACATTGCTTGGATGATACGTTGGTCCGCTCTACATGGTCAGCGAGTTTCGCGGTGCATATATGGCTACATTGCCAACGGTTAATCGTAGAATAAACTCAAGCAATTTTTATCTTGATTTACGTTGTTACAGTTCCAGCGGCGATCGTAAATTTACTTCGTGGACTGTAAAGGTATGCATTGTGTTTCGTAGGAAGTTTCTGCTAGTGGTGTGAATGGTTTGTCGTTGACGCGTATCATCAAACTTGTATCGTTAGTGTGGCGCTTTGGATATATCACGTCATTGTCCTGTGACGAACGGTATGTACGTGTGATTGCCTTTCCTTAGATTTTGTGAATAGTGCTAAAATAGTTGCTGCAGCGATTGATTATATATCTTTCTTTTTACTACAATATTTGCTACTTTCAGAATTAGTATGGATGAGCGTGTTCACTTCCCAGGTTCTGATACCGTGAACATGTTATGTGATATTTTACGTAGTACTGCTGCAAACATTCGGATGTGATGTAAATCGCTATTCCCTTCAGTGCATATACAATATTAAATGTTATGTGATTGTAGCTTCGAGATCTGTAACGTTGAAGTAAACCGGTGGAATCCAAAGGTGCATTCTGTGGTGTCACCGCCAGACACCACACTTGCTAGGTGGTAGCATTTAAATCGGCCGCGCTCCGGTAGTATACGTCGGACCCGCGTGTCGCCACTGTCAGTAATTGCAGACCGAGCGCCACCACACGGCAGGTCTAGAGAGACGTCCTGGCACTCGCCCCAGTTGTACAGCCGACTTTGCAAGGAACGGTTCACTGACAAATACGCTCTCAGTTGCCGAGACGATAGTTAGCATAGCCTTCAGCTACGTAGATTGGCTACGACCTAGCAAGGCGCCATAGCTTTGATAATTAATATTGTGAAGCATGTATCATCAAGAGCGATGTTCTACAAATGTGGATTAATGTTAAGTATTACAGCAACTGCGTCCATTTTCTAAGTTCTCATTTCCTTTTAATGTTCCAGACCTCACGCCAATCTGCGTGAGCTTAACGCGTGCCTTTCGGCTACCTCCGAGTGGCGTGGCTGTCTTGCTACGCCACTACACATTCTATGGCAGTCATCGAAACGTAAAAATTTTCCACAAACCACCTAATAGTTTTCGACGGAAGGCACTTCTTAAATCGCAGTGATTCCACCTCACCCTGTTCCACTAGCGATTGGCGTGCACGATGATTACGGTAAGCTGCTGTATTTTCACGTCGCGGTGTTTCACGCAACCTGTATGTGTGGGAGAAGTAGTACGTTTGGTCGGACATTTCCCGGACGGTGCTTCCTCGGAATTTCAGTAACAGGCCGCTGCTAGGAGCACACCGCCTCTCCTGCAACATCTTCCGTGGAGATATTGGAGCATCTATGCAATACTCAGGCGCCGTGTAAGCAATCCGTTTGGCTGTCTTTGTGGCCACTGTGGTTGTGAACAGACAATTTCGTACCGCTTAATTACATTATGTAATACCAAAATGTCTTAGGGTTTCTCCTTGGATCATCTGATGAAATTTTTAATTTCAAGATCATTGACTGCTTCTCTCATTGCTCTCCTTAACGTGGTTTTGGATTCGTTCTGATTTTGTCAGGTAGGGTTTGACTTTCCTCGAATCGCAGATCCTCTCTTCGTTCAAGGGCACTTCACTCTCACGAATATTAAAAGGCGGTGATTCTCTCTCGTGCTTGAAGTCCTTATTTGGAAAATACTTTTGGATTCCTACCTTTATCCACATCTTGGTGCTCATCATTGAACATACGTGCTGTCTGCTGAGATAATCCGCTATTTGTATCTTGTCTCTCCTGCTGAGCAAAAATTTCTTCCTACCCTTCTTAACATCCTTTGCAAAACCGGTAGTCATAGCTTGATGATCTCTGATACCTCCCTCTACGTTGATTGATAAGTTTGGGCCTGTTTATTGCTAGGTCTAAGACATAACCTTAACGGGTTACTTCTCTACTTACCTGTGCAAAAAAAAAAAATATTTTTGTGCAAGATACACAAGATAGTTCGATATGAATCCCTGTCTCCGGTAGCAGTTTTGATGCCACAAATCTCTCCATCTGTACCTTGAAGTGGAAGATACCACCACCGCATTACAACAGAAAAATTAGGAAAAATTATTACGGTATTAAACAATATTTCCAGAAGCGATCCTGCCCCTGCTAAAGTTCATGTCCGGTGTCTGTGATGGTCAGGATAGATATTATGAAGTTGTTTACGGCTAGAAACGAGGAACGACCACATAGATGTTCCATGTGAACCTGGGATGTCGCTGCTTTACACATTTGGTTTCAAGCAACTCCTGTTGCTAAAACTATCTGGACATAATCTTCGGTAAGCGATCCTAATAATTGGATATTCCTTTGGATGCTCTTGCAGTTTAGTAATTTCAAATTTACCTTCGCTATACCCCGTTTGTGCAGAGGAAGACGCCCTGAGACAATTCCATTTTGGCAGGCAGTTCGTCTGTAATGTGAAAAGCGATTGGTCAACCTGCCATCTCTGCATAAGAATTAGCTTCCACTAAAGTTTGGTGTCGCAGGATGTGCGTACTGCGATGTCTGGGTACGTCTGGTTAATTTAACAATTTGTATGCGTTCATCTGGAGACAGATTGGTTCGAAGGTCGAACGAAGGGTGGCGGTTTGAGGGGCAGAGGAAAGAAAAGCGCCAAGGCAAGAGGCAAGGGAAAGAATCTCGGCGATAGTTAGGTCGGATATCAAGAGTAGAGATGTCTTGCTGCCTGCGACAGGTCATGCAAGGGTAGGCTTTGTTAGTATTGGGAATCATGCATATCGATACCTTTGACGTTGTGCTGTGCTTTTACTCGGCGGCTGCCGCTGGGTGCCGGTGTTGATCTCGAGGTCAGCGTCAGCATACCTGTAACAGTTAGGTTCATTACCGTTTTGTGTCCGAGAGGTTATATATCAGATTCACAGTGTAGGGCGATGTTGGCGATTTGTTTGTGCGTCAGTGGGCGAGCTTGTCGGTTTCTCTGCTGTAGCCAGTTGGTCGGATTCAGTGGCAGCTGTCATATCCAGTCCACGTTGCTGATATGCAGGGGCCTCCCGACGTGAGTCGCTTGTTGGTGTAGTTACCTTGACATAGGTGGTTATGCCCTAGATTTGGCCGCTTATGCTTCCACCTATGGTTGTGATCATAGTTTCCCAGAGTAAGGATAAAACAACTAGTTCTTGTATACTCGTGTGGCGTGTTTTTTTTTTTAAATACTTCCTTGGGGATTCCAAGGTAGCATTTTTGTGAAGATCCACGGTGCGTGTGTAGCGTGGAGCTTTGATAATGATGCGTAGCACTTCGTTCAGTATGATCTGCAGGCGGCGCAGGTGTGTAGGAGCTGTCTATCCCCAGACGGAGCTGCGTACATCATAGGTCAAATCAGTGTCGTGTATATGGACGTCGACACCCTCTGTAACGCCCCGACGACCACCTTAGTCAATTAAGAAAGAACATAAGTAGGGAAAGTTGTCTTGACAGTTACATCTTTGTCGATGAGCTATCACGAAAGAGTTTTGTCAACAACTACGTTGTACACCACTGAGCATATTTGTTAGCGAAAGAGAAAGAAGAAACATTGTATTTCAGGAATGGACAAATATTCATGTGACAAATGTGAAATTAATACCTCTAAAGTTAAGTCCAAAGTAATGTCATCAGAGAACTTTTATGTGGAAGAGAGTTGTAAGCGCAATGAAGAAATTGTGTGCCTACAATGCTCTTCCACAGAAGTCGCTTGCTAGAACTCATCCAGTGCAGACGTACGACAGCAGTTTTAATCTGAATTAATGAGATTGAGAATCGTGACGAGATTGTTTTCGAGTTTAGAAGCGTTTGTTGCGTGACGGGATTCACGGCTTAAGAAACAGATTTTATGAACTGAAACAGGAACAGCTAGACTCATTTAACCGTGCACTACGGGTTAATTGAAATCTAATAACGGAATTAGTGAACGTTGGACTTGACTTTAAATTAGTTGGACCTTAAGGAGAAGTGAACATTCTATGAAAGAAAACACGCAATTAGTCTTGAGTAGGACCCAAGTACACATCATCATGAAGATAAAACAATTGCCAAGAAACTATAACTGAATCAGACTGACTTAACTAAACTATTCCGTGTGCGTGTGGAAAGGGAAATAAAAGTATTTAGTGACAAAGTAACAATAAATTGTTCGTTACCAGTTACGTACCCGGTGTGGATTACATCATTAAATAGTTTGATAAATGACATCAACCACTACTCATGAAAGAATATTTCATTGAAGTGCAAATATTCACGTCATTAGTTGACAAATGAACTTTAAATTATTTTCGTATTACGACACAATATAACAGACTGAATCAAAGAGTATCTCTTGATCTCGCTGCATACCAGCACAATAATTCCATAGCAACGAGACAACAGCGTGAGAAAAAAACTGTTACGGTAACTAAAATATTTCCTCGCAATCATTGGTGTGTGCTATGCGAACGAGGAGAATTAAGTACTGCAAATCCGGACAATGAACAATACAATATTAATAATAAAAAGCATCAATTATACGAGTTCGCATAAGTGGAAACGCTGCGGACTTCTAATTGAGATACAAAGACTACGCGAGGAACGCCTTTTCGGAAGTTTTTCAGGATTTTCTCCCGTTAATCTACGGGGACTGACGTTATATCGCATCGCGTCTCTAAACTGCCGCGAGTGCTGTGGCAGTAGCAGCTCTACGGCGTCGACTACATCAGCACGCGGTTGGAGTCCGGGGGCACGCGCAACACCTCATACTCAGTGTATATTCCCTGTTGAGCATTGCGCTCCGTTGCCAACGAGTTCGATATGGTCCACCCATGTAAGTTTCCGGTCCAGCCAAAGGTAGATGTGACTTCCTCTCGGAAATGTATTTGTCGTGTATGTAGTGTTATGTCTACAATGTTGTTTGCACTGTAGTTTCGGTCTGCGTGTGAAAGGAACTGCTTCACGCTTGTCGGCGTTTACTTTAATACGCCCTAGTTCCAAACACGGCTCGGCATTCTGAGCGCCGTCTGTATTCGTGCATTAATGTTCGACTGTTTCTAATCTTGCGCAAGGATGGCTGTGTCACCCGCGTAGATGGGTAACGTTGCTGGGAAGTCGTTAATGTACAGGTTGAACAAGATGGGCCCTAGGATGCTTCCCTGGGGTACTCCAGCTTGGATACAGTGTTGTCGTTTGTTTGCCCTGCGCGTCAGTGTTGAAACACCTGTTCGTGAGATATGAGTGGTATGAGTCCGTCCGGGAAACCAGCTTTGCTTAGTCTGCGCATATCCTTTGTGCCAAAGACGGTTGAAAGCTTTTTCGATGTCCAGTAACACGGCCCCTGTGGCTTTGTTCGCGTTGTAGCCGTGTGGTATACGTTCGAATACGCGGAGGAGTTGTGTTGTTGAGTGGTGATTCCTAAAACCGAATTGCTCCGGTCTTAGGGTGTCATTGGCGATGCAGTGCCTGGTGATGTTTTAGTGCTACATTCTCAACAATCTTGCTGAGCGAGCACAGCAGACTGATGAGTCGGTAATTTTGTGGGAGGGAGTGGTCTTTCCCTGGCTTCTTCAACATCAGGACCTTGGCCGCCTTCGCAAAGTCAGGGAAGAGTTGGTGTTTCAGGATGGGATTCGTTGTGTGCAAGGTATTCTACGGCTCTATCCGTGAACTCCTGGAGGCCACGGTTTTGAATACCATCAGAACACACGCTTTCCTAGCGTTGTTATGCTTGATAACCAGTGTAATTTCATTTGTGCTACTGCGTGTAATTTCGTAGTGTAACCACCTGGTCCGTTTCAACTGTGAATATTGGATCGGAAGGAGCCAGATTCGGCATCAAAGACGCTGCGCGTGTTGTGGCCATAAGCTCTGCCTTCTCCGTCGCGGAGTAAGCTGGACCGTGTGGTCCTTGTAGAGTGGGAATGCAATGTTCCTTCCTGGTGAAGCGTGTGGCTAGCTTCCACACAACAGGACGTGTGGTATCTAGATCTGCGAGTTTGTCTCCATTGTTTAGAAATATTTGTATTTTGTCCCGTATTATACCCTGGAGTCAGACATTATAGAACGGGCGCCTGGTACGCTGCCAGTATCTCCTGAGGCGGTTCCTCGTTGAGATGAGGCCCAGGATTTCCTGGGGCAAGGCTGTAGAGTGTTCTGGTGTTGCACGTGGAATGGCGTCAGTCATTGCGTCTAGGACGGCAGTAGTAAGAGCCTCCACTGCCTCACCACCAATCTGTTGCGTGTTTATAATATCGTAGGTGTCCGGAATACGACTATCAAGCGTTTCCTTCAACAACGTCCAATTCGCGTGCTTGCCGTTCAGTAGCCTGCGTGGTTCTGTGTCCTGCAGTGTTTCGCCCATATGTAGTATTAGAGGCGTGTGGTGTGAGAGCCACAGTATTTCTGTATATTGCCCAACGACATTTGCAATATTATTTTCCCGCACCGTCGCAGTGGCGGGCTCGGTTCCGGGACCTGGTCTGCTGACCAGCCAGACCGGGAGGCGAGGACTACAGGGTGAGACCCGCAGCTGCGCGCCGCGCCGACAAACACGTGGAAGCGCAGCCCACGCGGTCGCCGCTGCACCGGCCCAGGGCATTTGTTGAGGTCACATTGAGCAGTCAGGGAAGCACTACGGTTTCATAACAAGCCACAAAATAAACTATTTCTGTGGCGTTTGGTCTATTGTCGCACGGTAACTACGGAGAGCTTTCTTCGGTACGTGGAACGGATAGATGGTGCAACTTGCTAACAGAACAGAGGTGCCGGTAATGCAAGTAATTATGGGAATTGAAGAGAAGATAGGAGCTGGCAGAGAGCTGACCGGGAGTGAGTCCAGTGTGATATTAATGATTCTCAGGCTAATTCCCACAACCGTGGAAATTAGCCTAGCAGGGAGGCGGCGGGAAGTAACAGGCAATGCAGTAGTGGACAGCAGGATAGGAGTTATGAGCGGCAGCAGCCAGGAAACTGGATGTTCTCCCAACCGTAGTATCCGAAGGGAGAACTAAAGATGACGGAAACGGGATAGAAGATGAGTTTACGAGAAGGATCAATCCTAGTAATGATCGTGGAGAAATCGGAGTGTGCACTACGGAGGCGGTAATGGGATGGGAAGAATGGTGCAGAGGCTAGAAGCAGCGTGACTGTAAAATTAGAAACAACATGCTACCAAAGAGAGCACAGGGAGTTGGGAAACTGGGATGTTTCAGACGAGGTCAGGTACTCGAGAGAACAGCAGATAGTGCGCTTGTCCTTCTGCGCTCAGGATAGTAATAGTGTGCACATCGGGTTACGCAGGGTAAAGCTATTGTTTTGCGAGTTTTTGTATTGTATTTTATATGTGAGTATTCAATGCCGGTCAGATTTGCGTTGTCGTTTGGCACGATTCTTCGAATAATCGACTGGGACTTGGCTGTCGATTAGTGTATCGCGTGTTTTGCCTGAGGGACGGCAGTTGGGAAATGAGCCGCCGAGTGACAACGGCAGAGAGCGCGTCGGCCGCGCTGTGGCGAGAAACGGCTGACTCGGGGAGGGAGTTCAGTTGTCCCAGTGAGATCGTGACGTCGTGCTGCCGTAAGCCGTTCACCGTCGCCGTATGTTCTCGTCTTACAGAACCGAAATTGTTCCTTTCACTGTTTTTTCATTCTTCCATTCATTCTTTATTTCTTCTGTACTACCAAGGAGAGTGTCACGCATCGCCATCAATTATGCTATAGTGTGTTTTGAGTCAGCGATAAAAACAGGATAAATAATTTGTTGCGCATCTCCTCAAATTAAAAAGCAGAAATTAGTATACTGCAGGGAAATGTTCATCAACTCTAATATCCGGTGTGCTTTTGATGCCCTTAGAGCGAACATGTTTAACAGTAATTTCTGATAGTTTTGCAGTCATGCTTCTTAAATCTGACGGGCCGCACTAGTCGATTCACTAGAAGGGCACTGCAGCTTAGCAAGTATAACTACGAAGTATTATATATTATGATCCTGTGACGTTAAATCAAAATGCTGCCACTCTAGGTAGGAAAATCCACGTGCAGCAGGCAGGTTGTATTGCTTCTCGTATGTTACGCAAATTTCTTGCCAACGAATTCGTGCATTCGTCATTAGGTACTTGGCTGTCTCGGACAGCCGGTAGCCCCCCAGCTGTCGCCTGGAGCAGTATGCCGCTGGCTGAATACGGTGTGTCAGGTCTCGACAAGTCACCTGGGCTGTGACACGAGACAGCCAATAACAAATCTTGATGGCAGCCGTCGGGTCGGCAGACAAGGGTCGCTTCGGGCTGGACACAGCCTGCTTCAGCTTACCGCTGTGAAGACCTGCTGATCTGTTCAGTACAGGCCCTTCTTCTTGTCAGAATGCGATGGTCACAGGGAAGAGACTTCCTTCTTGATTACGGTGATACGGTTGCTGGCTAGCATCGTTGCACTGCATTTATATTGTTGCACGTTATGTGGTTAACTTAAACATTGTATTTCTTTACACAAGATACTTCACTATCGTATTTAACGTGGGCAATGTTAGGTCTCTCTTAGCTGCAACTTCAAACACGTGCAATTAAAATCATATTTCTGTTCAGCTGTAAGAGCTTAGTAGTAGCATATCTCACTGCTCTTATGCAGCTGAACATCTGTCTACACTAGGTAAGCCACATTGCGGCTTGTTGCGGAGGGTACCTTCCTGATCCAGACGCAAATGGTTTGCGGGAAGAACGATTGGCGATAAGCCTCCGTGTTGTCTCCAGTGTCTCTCCACCCGTCAAGTAATATCTCTGGCGTGAATGCTGGTAAGTCGTAATTGTTGTGTGTATTGTGTGGGGATGATAATATAGAGACATGGTTTGTTGAATGTTACATGTAAGTAAAGCGTGTGATTATGTATCCATTTACTTAACAGAATATTAAGAGGGGATGAGATCTAGAATTCTTGTGAACTTAGTTTGCACCCCTTTATCCTCGAGATAATACATTGAAATGCTCCAAGCTAATACGATACTACATTTTGAGTGTGGAATACAGTGTGCAAATGATTTGGTTCACGTGAATTGTGAGTAGCTCTGTGATCAGCTACAAATAAGGCAGCTAGTTTTGTATGGGTTTAACTCATGTCAAACCCCCATTTATTTTACAGCATTTTTGCGTCAGAGAAGCTT